>NC_034184.2:5367667-5387667 GCF_002021735.2 Oncorhynchus kisutch
GTATCTTGTTTTGTTAGAAATATCTCTTTAAAAGTGTTCAAATGTCGTGGTCCTTTAGAAGACAACGCGTTAACTTCAAGGCGATATGCCTCTCACGTCAATGTCTTCAAGAATGCCACAAATGTTAACTTGCTTATTTTTCAAATAAAAAATTTATTGAATTTGTAATCATAGTCATTCAAAGTCATTTTCAAAAGTCTAACCACGCCGAGAGATCGGGTTTAGGAAAAGGTCCTGAGACGTTCATGGGAGTAAATGAGTTAGCATCATCGCTTTCATATGGGGCCGGTGTCGTTGGGGCATCTTTAGGGGTGCTGTATCTCGTTGAAGGCTTTTGTTTTAAAGCTTGAATCTGTTGACGAAGCTTATGGTTGGGTACACCGGAGAGGGGGATGTTGAGGATTGCCAGGGCCTTAAGAACTGACGCCAGCCGGGAGGCCTTCGGTCATCAGCAACCTTGTGGGCAGCCGTGGTACTTTTAAGCAAGTCCTGCAATTGGGACCCCCTAACCACAGAGCCCTGAAGGATAAACTCTCCAGAGTCGTTCCAAGCAGCTATCCCCTTTGAGTCTTTTATCTTGTTCATAATGTATTAACATTCTTCCTGTTACGTAAAGGCACATGTGTCAGTAGGTCATGCATAACTTTATCTTCAAATGGCATTTGAGCTTCACCCGACATATTATCTCCACTAGGTAAGATCGACGGTACAGGCCTTACAGGGGCATGGCTATCGTTAGGTTCGACATCTGTTAAAGGGTCCGGTAGGGAAAGGGTTAAATGGTTAGTCTCTCTCTCCCCTTGCTTTACCCGAGTCAAATACCTTTGCATTAGGTTTGTGTATTTTTGAATCTTATCATAGGGGTTCAATCCTTTTCGGTTCAAAACATCCTTCATGGCCGTATCCAAATCATTTTCCGCTGTTTGTCTGATATCTTCAGGACCCTGCATTTGTTTTTTAAGTCTATCCAACTCTTGTTGAGGCACCAAGTACATTTTAGTGGCCATCACACCACGTGTTCAACCACCACGTCTGGCCGCAATAAGGCTGGTGATGAAGGCACGGCTATACTGAGTAAAGGTAGAAGAAAACCCCCAGACTGTTGTATACTATGTCTTTTCTTTTGAAGACTGGCCCTTTTATTGGCAAAGAGTTTGATCGCTGTCTTTTGTCTCCTTAATTTTTTCAATTGGTTCAGGGTGAGTGGAATGCGTCCTTTGAGAAGATTCAAAGCAATCTCACATAGGGCTAATATGAGATCTGAAGAACAGCGACCCAAGATGGCCTTCCGTTCTTTAGCTGTAGAACCTACTAGCCTTCTCAAGAGGGGGAGGTTTCTTTTTAAACGCAGAGACATAGCGTTTACTTTTAGGAAGGTATGCAGCAGGCCTCTCCCCCGGAAACAGCCCTGTACGTAGCCTAAGGTGTTCTGGAGTATTTGCTTTTAAATCCACGATTAAATAAGAAAATGGCTCTTTGGTAGCGTCCTCATAGCTCTCCATAAAGTATGATTTCCGTCCAGGGTACATCTGCTGAGCTAGAGTGCTAATTTGCAGTTTGTCTCTAGGATTTTTAAACAATACCATGTAGTTGGCATTCAAGCTAATGGTCCGACTATTTTACCTTGGTGAAACACATTCTGGACCAAGTAAAGCACGGACAGGTTTCTATGATGAGTATATTGGGTAAAAGCTCGTGCAATTTCAGGGTGTTCGCTACCAGCAAATAGCATATCGTCCAAAACCAGCAGATTATTTACATGTGGGGGGAGAAGTTCATCATCAGACAGAGAATCGGGTATTCCTTCAACAAACTTGATTTTTATTGTCTTCAATAATTCATCATACAGAGGTTGGTAACATGAATAACACCATACAATATTGTCAGGCTTTTGAGATAACACATGTTCAGAATTCTCTAAAATACTTTTTACAAAAAAAGTTTTACCACTGTTTGAAGGGCCTGCAATTAATGCTGAAAAAGGCAATTGTAGCCGGGGGTCAAAACCCTCGACAGCAGTCATAATATCTTAAGCTTTAAGACACACTGGGGCTTGTAGCATAAGTCAGTAGCCAAAGGGCAATGTGGTACCGTCAGGCAATAGCTGTCTCTTGTCATAGACTACCCTGAATCTTTTAGTGAGTGGTGCGTTTCTTAGATGGAACCCCTTTTTATCCCTCACTATTTTGTTGTAGGAGCTCAAAATCTCCAAGTCACTATTCTTGTCCTTTACGAACCCCTCGACCAAGCGCGTGATTGATTCCAAGTTTACACGCGGTGCATTTTCATAGTTTTGAGTCACGCCTTTGGCTTTCAACACCACGTGATTGGCTTTAGTCCTAAAAGCATAGCTTTTTGGACCACATGAGGACCATTCTGTAATATGGTCACCCTCTTCGAGTTCACTCGTTAAACCCCCAAGATAGTTGCTAAGTGGGGGGGTCCAATCCCCCGGTTTGCTTACATAGACCACAGAGTCTGTGTCGTGGTAAAGAACCCGCCTCTGAAGCTGTTCCATGAGGGTGTACAGTTCAAGGCGGCCATAGGCTGTGGTAAATGCTGCAAGAAACACATTTACATTACCCGGGGGTAGAACCCACTTTTGGTGGCGCCTCCATTGCACCAAGGCAATGTCTTGACTCAAGAAGGAAAAATGTGAAATTTCGTATTGGTCCGAAAAAACAAATTCCAAAAATTCTTCGGGGTCTTTAATGATCGAAGTTGTTAGCATATTGCATCTCTGCGCTAATTTCCCCCAAAGGGAGTTCAAGTACAATTTCGACACATTTCTTTTGGTTTTGTTGACCTCTATTCTGTCAGGGTCAAGAAGTATGCCTTCTCTGTCATGGTAGTCTTGAATGTACTGGTCTTTACTTTCTTGATCTGTGACCGATGCAGGATAGCCTGAAGCCATCTGCTTGCATCTCAAGAAGGTTTTGATGTACTCTTTAAAAAGTGTGTCTGATTTCCTGGAAAAGTTCCACACTTCAAAGATTTTGGCCACACGATACCCCTTCTCTAAAGCCTTAGAGAATTCTACAGTGACCCATACACCGGTCAGGGCTCTTTCTTGATCTGTGTGATCACAGGGGTTTTCCTGGTTGTGGTTTTCACAGCATGTGCGACAAAGGGGAAAGAAAAGTTTTCCTTTAGGACCCTTGTAAGGCAACACAGGTATAAACAGCCCCCTAGGAGGGTAGACAGTCGCTTTGATTAAACCAAAATAATTTTGGGGTTCGTCAAAGTCGCTGTGAATAATTTCAGGATGCCCTATAGGATAGAATGAGGAACTCATTACATGAGGATATAGGGATGTAAAATCTACATAGCCTATTGTCTCGTCGGGTTGAGCTACATAACGCAATGTCAAAGCATTGGTCCGGCCTCCAAACAAGGCCTGTCGCGGTTCCAGGGGCTCTGGAGGGTCATAATGGGTAAGGAAGGCCTTAACACTAGGATCTACCTTTTTGAGGGCTGTCCATTCGTGCTCCCACAAAACCACAACTTTTAACCCGTAAGTAGCCTTTAAAGAATTCAGTTTGTCTTGAAACTCTTGGTACATTTCCCCAAAAGTCTTTTGGGTTAGGACACACAAGGTGTGGGGGACAAAGCATAATTTACAACCGTGGAAGAAACAACCGTTGTACTCATACACTGTCTCAACCCCGTCAATCTGTGTGTATCCATCTACATGGTAAGGCCCAAAAGCCTTCTCCCCCCGATTCAAAGCATGTTGGATAAAAATATCTTTATCCTGGGCCAAGTACTCCAACCATTGAATGGAACCACTAGAGTAGGCCTTGAATTGGCGTCGGTAGTTGTCTGGCGATGGGATAGCTATAGATTCAGGAGTTAGATAGTGTGTACGATAGGTTTTCATGCACGCTGATGCAATAGTTGTACAGCTCCAGGGGTCAATGCCCGCATCTTTGATTACCTCTTCTCTGAATCTGAGGCATCCTTCACGAAGTATAACAACGTCATTGTCACAGTATGATTCCATCTCTTTATGGAAATCAAAAGTGCCATGTCTTACGGTCTCGTACCATGTCATGAATCTCTCACGCTCTTTGGGAGACATTTGATCACACCCGTACATTTCGGGGGCTGGATAAGATCCTATATAATGTAGATTCTCCTCAGATGTGAAGAAATGAGGGAAATAGCCTTTGACAGAGTTTTCAAAACCCAAGGCCTCTGGCATTTGAGCCAATCTCATGGGTAAGAAGCTTAAGCTGTCAATGTATCTCTGTTTGAAGGCGGGGTCAACAAAGCATAATATTTTACTCCCTTGAGCTATGACACTGGGTGCCACGCCTTGCTGTATCAAAGGGTTCAGAAGCAGATAGGAGTCATAGGCCCTAGCATTGTGAGCTATAAACGTGAAGTTTCTGTACTGGGCTTTTCTAAAATGTTTTAGAAAGAGTCGGGCACAATCGGGTCCCTCGGCCGACCATTTTTCACCCTTGAAAGTCATGGTTGACACAAAAATAGGCAAATGAACCCCTGATTGCTGAGTTGTCTCAAAATCATAAAACACATATTTCTCTGTATGTTCATCTTCAGCCAAGGGCTGAATGTAACACTCATGTGTTACTTCTTGAACCGCTTCCGCGTCTCTGCTTTTCAAAGGACCTTTACAGATTGGGCAGTGTATAATTCCACAAACATGAGGTTTAGGGCTATCTATTTTAAGGTTGTAATTGCAATGACATTTTGGACATTTCTTGTTAATGTCACAACTGCTTACAGATTTACATGCCTTGGGATGCCATGTTTCAGTTTTGTGTTTTTCGTAACAGTAGGCCGAACGACATGTGCGGTGACAATCCGCACAGGGGGTCAAGTTTAGCGGCTGCATAGGGCAATGTTTATCCAGACATACTGAACAGTTGTAACGGCACGAGTGCCCCCCCATGCGTGTGTAGCCGGTATGACAGGCTGGACAGACATATGGCGCGCCTAAAAAGGCTGTGATGTTAGTTACGGCATAGTAATGCTCATTTTGCACATAAAAGTACATAGTCTTAGGATGTGGTTCGGGTATATTTTGGAACTTGAGGAGAGCGTCATTAGCCCTACTGTGGTACAAAACCACAATCTTGATGTTCAGAAAGTTTTCAAATTTGACTATGTCTGAGAAAGCCACAGCATCCTGTATACCGAGACCCACCGCAGTTTGTAGCTCTCGAGCTTTATGTAACGCGGCTTGATCCGTACATCCTGGGCTGAGTAAGTGGGCCAAACCTATGGCAAAACATAGCTTATTACCTGGATTGTGAACGTTTATGAGATAGGCCCTTTTATTGCTTATGATTTCGGACTGCATTAAACTCTCGAGCTTTCGTCTCTGACCCCCGCCCCCTTGTGGTTGGCGTACTAATTGTACTACAAGTTCGAGGGTCCTATCTGCTAGCACGTTTAAATTTGACTGTACAAGGCGTTCTAGCAGTTTAACAAATTGTTCAAGCTCTGCTTCACCATTCTGTAAAATAAGCGATACCTTGCTCTGTAGACTGTCTCCACAAATTTCCAACTGTAAGAGATCCCTAGGTTCGCTATAATCTCTAATCCTCGCTAACAGTTCATTCAAAGTGTCCATAAGCATTACGTAAAACACAGCATATTCCCGAATCTGACCCCCCCATGCGAAATTGAAAAACTGGCGAACCTCAATATTGTTGAATTTATTTCGACGCAAAACATGTACACTTCGATCAAGACCTCCCCCCTCCAGATTTGCTAGGCAATTGTCCAACTGTTCAAAAACATCGTATTGGGTTTCAGACTCTTCGGACATTGGTGTTAAAGGCTGATTTATAGGTGTCTGGGGTGCCGAATTAAACCTAGCGCTCTCGTTCTGTACACTGATCTCAAGACCGCCCCCCTCCAGATTTGCTAGACATTTGTCCAACTGTTCAAAAACATCATATTGACTTTCAGACTCTTCGGACAATGTTGTTAAAGGCTGTCTTAGAGGTGTCTGTGGGGCCGAATTAAACCTAGGGCTCGCGTTAAGCTGGGTAATTAGAGATATGATGGTTTCGGGAATCTGTGTTAACATGTTTTCCTCGGAAGGCCCTGACTCATTCATACGTGTAATAATGTCTATGAGTTCGGAGGGAATCTGGGATAATAGATTTTCATCTATTGTCATTATGTCAATTACCCCCGAATCATTCATATGGTTAACTATATCTTGGAGCTCTGTAGGGATCCTGGCTAAGAGGGTTTCAATTGTCTCACTTTGGTCTATAGGGGGCGCCATCTGTCTAATTAAGGATGTGTGTGTGTGTGTGTGTGTGTTTACATGTGTGTTTTTTAAAGGCGGTATTTGCTTGTTTTAGCCCTAATGTTTTTTAACATACGGGGTAGCTCGCTACGCCAGAATGACACATCCTGATTGTATTGATGCTCGAGTAGAATACACATGCGCCTCTGGAGTAGAGCCTTTCGTGATTTTAAACCCAGGGTAAACGCTTTGAAAAAACGTTCTTGGTCTATTTCAGAATCTGCTGTTTCCCCCACAGAATTGGCCGATTCAAGAAGGTTGGCAGCTTCACAGAACATCAAATCGTCTACCTCAGAAATGTCATTTAAATCTTTGACATCATCAGGTTTCGCTGGTGTCTTTGGAGCCTCCTCGGGGATGCTTGTCTGGGCATCCTCCGATGTTTGTGCGTTGTGTTCATAAGCCGGTGAGGAGTCTGAAATAAAAATAATACATACACAAATAGGTTATTAACCCTAAAATATGTTAAAAATGCCAAATACATTTCAGATATAAGCCTATATATTAACAATACATTAATTAAATACCTCGGCTTTTTTGACGAGGGCTGTTCTGAAGAAGCTCTGAAACCATGGGCTGATGTCTTTGTTCAACCTGTATTACAGCATCTGCAGGTCCGGTAGATGGTGAGCCTGAAAAAAACAAACAAACAAACAAAAAACAGCATTAGGCCTTGTTTTAACATATTCCGGCATAAAAAAAATATATAAATATTAAAATAATAATATATATAAATAATAATATATAATTGATTCATACCTAGTCCTTGGAACGACGTCTCGTGAATATCGGCCAAGTAGAATTGTTCGGGTGAAGCGGAACTGTGGATCTGAGCACTAATTATCCTTTGGTGTTTAGAAATATGGGGGACAACGTTGTCCTGGCCAAGGGGAGTTGACCTGCCGTTTAAAGTCTCTGTTCGCTGCTTTTGTGTAAATACATCCTGGGAGTAGGGCAGAATTGTCTCGTAGTCATATGCTTCGCAGAAACCGTTCAGGCTCCATAGGGCATCGTTTAACCTTCTAGGCTTTAGGTCCTCTGTAAACATATAAAATAACTTTTAATATAAGATGCCCACACTTTTTGTTTTTAAGGTATAAATATTTTTATGTATGGAATTCTTGGAGCTTACTTACGTTGACAATTCAGGGCAGGCGTTTGTTTGTCGGCACTTTGTTTCGGAGCCCCATTGGATGGTTCGAGCTCAGTTATACCTCGGAGTATCTGCGTGAATGCTTCAGAATCTATAAAACATTCGACAATCTTAAAGCTATAATCACTTTAGCTAATATTGCCTTGTTATACGGTAAGCATACTGATCCTAATGATTGTTTAATATTTCTATAACATCCCACGCTTTTCAAACAATTCCCCAACAACAACCAAATCTAATAAAGATTTATTTCAAGAACTCACCTTGCGATAGATCCATTAGACTTTTTTCCCCGATTATCTTTTTTAACGCTTCAGTCCGATAACGATTCTTGGAGTTTCTGGAGGTGCTGTTTGCATCGGAACTAAAACGCTGCTAACATTGCCCATGGTTTCTAGCGCTTTTGTACCCTACGACCTAGAGAAAAACCCCTGAATGATTTTTTTACATAGCATTTGGGGTTTGTCGTTTTTTTCGGGCTATACCCCCGCCCATGGTATATTTGACACATTTCAAACACATGGTATTGGGTGTGTCTAAACATTAGGATCCTTTTGGAGCTTCTAAAATCTCCGGGGTGCTAGCACCTAGATGCATGGGGTGTGTTGTTCTCGACATCGCTGGGATGAATGACTTTTTTAGCCCACCTAAAAAAATAGTTTTATGAAAGGCCTTTAAGATTAGGAGTCGTAAGACACAATATTATTGTTGGGGGGTAGGCATCTGTTTTGCAGGCTAGTGTAAACCTTGGTTTCAAACGACCCACCAGGCATGCAATGGTATTTTTTTAACAAACAACCCGCCCCCCTTTTTCTGTTTTTGAAACACACACACACACACACACACACACACACACACACACACACACACACAGCCACTACAGAAAACTCCCTCACGCACATGCGCGCGCACATGGCTTTTTCCGCAAGATTTTTCTCAGGGACAGACTGCGCTAAGAGTGAACAAACGCGAGAGTTCATAACGTGGTGAGATTCTGATTTTAAAACCATTTATTTCATTCAAAATATTTAGTACATACATTTTATATCGTTACATTCTTAAGGTATTTTACGATGCCTTTCTTACAGATCCTGGGAGCTTATGCAACCAACCGCCATTGTCTGTGTCGAGTTCACCCTCAAAAGGCAAGGCTCTCTTGCTATGTCCATCAACACATGGTAAGTTTTCACTCCAGGGGTAGATCCGCCGTCGGGCCTTTTGGTCTTGACTCTGTCTCAAGGAAAGCCTCGCCCAGCGCTTTAACTGTTCCCCATTTTGGAAGAGAATGTCCAGCTTATTCATAAGTGTTATGAAAATTGGATAATCCACCCATTTAAAACTAAACACAGGAATAAAAAAGTTTACATGTTTGCGGGCTCTGGAAGCTACCGGAGAATTGACAGACTTTGTAGCATTAGCCTTATCATAAAGGTCACAGGCTAAAATTGTCACTTTGTTGTCAGGGCTATAGTCCATTGAAGCAATTCTTAGAGCCTTGAGATCACTGCGGCCGCAGACCTGTTCTTCCAACGCATATCCTGGCACATTTGTAACACTTAGGACCTGTTCAATTTTACAAAGAGCCAGCCTGATGTTTAGCCATTCTCTCATCCCCAGAGCCGGGGGAAAACTCCCAGGTTTTGCAGGATAAAGGGGTTTGGGTCCACGGTCTGTGAATATCTTTACCGTAGAATCCTCCGGGTGGAATATGTAAGACATGTGGCCCTCACTCGTACCCAAAAATCCTTTAAAACATTCTGGAGCTTCACACAGAACTTCTTCAAGGCTTTGGTCACTGGGTTCATGACAAGCCGAGCATAACATCCCTAAAATTGGCATAGGTGTCATTTTTGTTTAATATTCAGGGGGGTTATCATGTACAGTCTTAAACAGGTATTGTTCAGCGGCTTTATAAGGGGCCTTAACCAACCCAAACCGTGAGAAACAGTAACAGGTTGACCTGACACATGGTCACTTACTCAACCCAGGGCATGCACCCTTCTACATGACATAGGGTCATAAATCATTACATAGGGTCATAAATCAGGCTTGGGTCATCAATCATTAACGGCCTGTCAAAGGGACCCTTACTCACCCCATAGCCCCCACCTAACCAGGCTTGCCTATCAGGCTTGGGTCATCAATCATTAACGGCCTGTCAAATGGACCCTTACTCACCCCATAGCCCCCACCTAACCAGGCTTGCCTGACCAGAAGACATGCACACGTCATCACTACATAGGGTTCACATAGAGTTCACATAGGTTCACATAGGGTCATCAATCAAAATTTTGACCCGTGACATCTACTTTATTCTCTCTCCTGTGAGCAGCCCATTACTTCACGTTTTGTTTGTTTCTGTTTTGTTTTGGTGAGTTTCAATAATTAAACATGTGGAACTCTAAGCACGCTGCGCCTTGGTCCATTTATTCTTCCAACGATCGTGACAGATACTTTGAATGATCAGCTTTGAAAAGCCAACTGACATTTACTCCTGAGTTGCTTACCTGCACCCTCTACAACCACTTTGATTATTATTTGACCCTGCAGGTCATCTATGAACATCTTGGCCATGTTCTGTTATAATCTCCACCCGGCACAGCCAGAAGAGGACTTACCACCCCTCATAGCTTGGTTCCCCTCTAGGTTTCTTCCTTGGTTCCGGCCTTTCTATGGAGTATTTCCTAGCCACCGTGCTTCTACATCTGCATTGCTTGCTGTTTGGAGTTTTAGGCTGGGTTTCTGTACAGCACTTTGTGACATCAGCTGATGTAAGAAGGGCTTTATAAATACATTTGATTGATTGATTGATTGATTGATTGATTGATTGATTGATTGATATTATATTTGGTTTATTCTGTTCTGTTCTGTCTGTTGTATTATTTTCTATTTTGTTCTATTCTGTTTTATTATATAATATTGTGTTCTATTGTGTTCTATTCTGTTATTTTCTATTATATTCTGTTCTAATCTGTATTATTCTATACTATTCTGTTGTATTATATTATATTCTGTTATATTCTATTCTGTTATGTTATACTGTATTCTGTTCTGTTCTATTCTGCTCTGCTCTTTTATTATTATATTATGTTATATCCTATTCTGTTCTGTTCTACTCTGTTCTACTCTATTATGTTCTATTCTGTTCCATTCTATTCTGTTCTACTCTATTATGTTCTATTCTGTTCCATTCTATTCTGTTCTATTCTATTATATTACTTTCTGTTTCATTCTCTTCTATTCTAGTCTGTTCTATTCTGTTCTGTCCTGTTATATTCTATAATGTTATATTCTAGTCTGTTCTATTCAATTCTATTATGTTCTATTATATTCTGTTCTATTCTGTTCTATCCTTTTATATTCTATACTATTCCATTCTGTTCGGTTCAGTTCTAGTCTATTCAATTTGATAATGTTATATTCCATTCTGTTGTGTTCTATTCTATCCTGCTCTATTCTCTTCTATTCTATTTCTCTCAGTTGTTTCTGTATTGGATGACTCAGTTGTGTCTGACAAACAGACAGGTGTCTGGATGTGGAGGGGGTTGACATCAGACACGAAGTGGAAACAAGGTCATCTGATCTGATTCACTTAAACAGTCTGTTTCACCATAACATCTGGAAATAACTCTGTTGAAGTTCCACATTGTTTTGCACAGACAGCTGAGAACTGCAATAACTGGATGTGGCTTTCTCTTTTGGTCTGTTTTGCTATAGTTTACAATTGTAGAATGGAGATATTTCTAAGGATCGGTCACTATAGTTAATAACTGATTCATTACTTTTTTTCCAGAGGTACATTTGTTTTTATTTTTCATTTGGCTGTATTCACTATTGCTGTTCTGTCTCAGTTTCATCATGGTGTTATAGCCATAGCTGCAGTTCTATCTGTTCTTTCAGTGAAATCCTTTTCAGATTACTTCACACTACTAGGACACCAGCCACCCATGTGGGGAAAGATTGAACTGCACACCGCTAAGAGTTAAGGAACACTTTACAGAAGAGATACGTTATAAAGGTTTTGCATAATTTCAGACAGTAGTTTTGAAAGTGGTGCTCCTTAGCCAAAACAGGCCCCAGAAAATGTTACACATTTGTGTACACATCATCACTTTCGTATAATATATTACGTCCTGCATTTTCTTTCTATAATTTCCCCTGCAATTCACATGATGTGTTATGAATTCCAATTCATACAATATGTTATGATTTGTTTGTGCTTAAGCTCCCGTTCAGTCTCTTTAAGTTGCCCCTATGTAATTACATGGTAATAGGGTTTACTGGTATCAGTTATTACAAAATTGGAACAAGCACTGTGTAATTATACATCCAATTGCTGAAGGTTATTCCACATGTACCAATGGTATTACACATTTTCTTGTTCCACTATGTAACACATTTGAAAGTCACCTATGAATTACCATGTTAATAATGCCAACCAAATTGTGACCTTGTTTCGAGTAACTAGATGACATTAATAATTACACATGTGCAATAACTTTCAGAAAGTGGATGTGAAATTACACAGTCCTAGTCTGATACTGCTATTCCCTATTACTATTTAATTGCATAGTAATAACTATGTAACTACATGTTGTTAATGTGTTGTTACTACTGTTATTACTGTGTAGAAATTGTTACCAAGTTTAGTCATGTGTCAGGCCTATGTTAGTGTCTACTATGAAGGCTTGATTTAATTCAAAGAGGGGAGCTATATAATTAAGCAATAAGGCCCGTGGGGGTGTGGTATATGGCCAATATACCACGGCAAAGAGCTGGTCTTCTACACGACGCAACGCGGAGTGCCTGGATACAGCCCTTAGCCGTGGTATATTGGCCATATACCACAAACCCCAGAGGTGCCTCATTGCTATTATAACTGGTTACCAATGTAATTAGTGCAGTAAAAATAAATGTGTTATCATACCCATGGTATACGGTCTGATATACCATGGCTGTCAGCCAATCAGCATTCAGGTCTCGAATCACCCAGTTTATAAAACTGTTTTTGCCATGGGCAGGCAGAATTCCATAAGATTAACTCTTAGATGATAGGTTAGGTGCTTAATCTCTCATTCAGTGGTTTATCCGTTTATAATTATTTTCTTCACTAACAATTTTCAACCATTAATAGGAATGATTAATAGATTCATAGTTACTGTCAAAAAATATTAATCAATTTAATTCAGTTACATTTCAATCCACACTTGTTTCTGTAAGTAGTCTAGTTTAATGTATTTATTCAAACAAAGTTTCTGCTCAATCTCATATGTAGATTAAACACTGTGAATTGAATGATTTGGTCCAACAATTTCATTTTAATTATTTTTTTCTTTTTTTTCTTTTTTTTCAGGCTGTGATGAGCTTGACATACAGGGGCAAGAAAAGTATGTGAACCCTTTGGAATTACCTGGATTTCTGGTGTAAATTGGTCATCAAAATTGATCTGATCTTCACAACAATAGACAAACATAGTGTCCTTAAACTAATAACACACAAATTATTGTATTTTTCTTGTTTATATTGTGTACATCATTTAAACATTCACAGTGTAGGTTGGAGAAAGTATGTGAACCCCAAGGCTAATGACTTCTCCAAAAGCTAATTGGAGCCGGGAGTCAGCTAACCTGGAGTCCAGTCAATGAGACGAGATTGGATATGTTGGTTAGAGCTGCCTTGCCCTATAAAAAACACTCACAAAAGTGTACTATTCACAAGAAGCATTGCCTGATATGAACCATGCCCCGAACAAAAGAGATCGCAGAAGACCTAAGATTAAGAATTGTTGACTTGCATAAAGCTGGAAAGGGTTACACAAGTATCTCCAAAAGCCTTGATGTTCATCAGTCCACAGTAAGACAAATAGTTTATAAATGGAGAAAGTTTAGCACTGTTGCTACTCTCCCTAGGAGTGGCCATCCTGCAAAGATGACTGCAAGAGTACAGCGCAGAATGCTCAATGATGTTAAGAAGAATCCTAGAGTGTCAGCTAGAAACTTGCAGAAATCTCTGGAACATGCTAACATCTCTGTTGACGAGTCTACGATACGTAAAACACTAAACAAGAATGGTGTTCATGGGAGAACACCATGGAAGAAACCACTGCTGTCCAAACAAAACATTGCTGCACGTCTAAAGTTTGCAATAGTGCGCCTGGATGTTCCACATCGCTACTGGTAAATTATTCTGTGGACAGATGAAACTACAGTTGTTGTTTGGAAGGAACACAGCATCAAAACCTCATCCCAACTGTAAAGTATGGTGTTGGGGCTGCTTTGCTGCCTCAGGGCTTGGACAGTTTGCTACCATCGACAGAAACATGTATTCCCAAGTTTATCAAGACATTTTTCAGGAGAATGTTAGGCTATCTGTCCTCCAATTGAAGCTCAGCAGAAGTTGGGTGATGCAACAGGACAACGACCCAAAACACAGAAGTAAATCAACAATAGAATGGCAGACGAAAACGGGCCTTCTGGATGGCCCAGTCATAGTCCTGACCTCAAGAGAGCAGTTCACACAAGACATCCCAAGAATATTGCTGAACGGAAACAGTTTTGTCAAGAGTAATGTTCCAAAATTCCTCCTGACCGTTGTGCAGGTCAGATCCGCAGCTACAGAAAACGTTTGGTTGAGGTTATTGCTGCCAAAGGAGGGTCAACCAGTTATTAAATCCAAGGGTTCACATACTTTTTCCACCCTGCACTGTGAATGTTTACACGGTGTGTTCAATAAAGACATGAACATTTGTAATTATTTGTGCGTTATTAGTTTCAGCGTTCACATAGATTTTCTTGTCACTGTAGGCTACAGACAGCGGCTGCTCTAGAACTCTTGTCCCAGTCAGGTACACTAGTGGAAGCCTTGTGGGCATTCGGCCCCAGGGTCTGACTCCATCCCCTCACACCTCCATGTGAGGCCTGTGTTGTGAGGGGGTCAGACTGCAGCTTAGGCCCAGACTCCCTGGCTGACCCAGATGGCAGAGGGAGGGACACGGAGGTAGTATTGGGAACAGAGGCCAGCAGGGGCTCTGCTGTTACACAGACACACACACAGTCACACACATGCACAAACATGTTACCACAAACACATATTCAGGACCCTAACTACATCTGAGGACAATTTGGGGTAATTTTGGGGGGAACTCAGTCATTGCCTCAACTTACTGTTGAGGGTTAGAATAGTAGAATACACAAGGTGACATTTCTAAACTTGGTTATGCATCAGCAGTTTTCACTGACAGTCACTCAATTAACCCATGTCTGTTACATTTTTTAGATTGGTAAATTAGTCTAGCCAGCTATCTAAACTTGTAGTAATCATGGCCGAATTACCAACTGGGAAGGCAGGGTATGTGCCCAGGGTCCCTGAGCTCCAGGGAGCCCAATTGATTTTGTTACTCTCGCTCAAATATCATATTAACATTTAATTACGTTTTAATTAAGGCATATATAACTGTTTCTATCCTAAATATTAGGAATAAGCAAAGACATTGATTTCTGGTTAAACAGACGTAAAACGGGTATTAGAAAACATCTACCAAAAAAAGACTTAAAAGGTATCAGAAATACAACATAACACTATATTGTAAAGACCCCTTCCAACTAATAGCAACACTTATATATTCAGCTTTGGAGAAATGATTTGCCTTGTGTAAGTTTGAAACATTACCTTGTGTCTTGTAATACCCTCACCAAAAACGCACATAATGTACCTTAGAGACATTTTCTAATTTCTCATGAGGAGGGAGGATAATGAAAGTTCACATAAGTAACAATTAAAGGTAGACGTATCAATTAGTTAGTGTTTTTACTGATATCAAGTTTGTTTATGAATTGTTAAGTAATTAAAACTAGAAATGCTGTTATCAGTTACCAAACTGGGCTTGACGTTAACGTCCACAGACATTGTTTTTGGCACATCCAGACCGAGTTTAATTTCAACGTCCATAGATGTTGATTTTTGTTCCGGTCTGCTTTGATTTGACCCAAACATAGACATCCATGATTCCAGTCTGGACCAAATCTGAACCAATCATAGACGTCTATGTTTCACAAGTTTGGAGAGCATGGTACACTACAGTATAGTACAGTACAGTAAAACAAAAATAATGCCTAGAGTTCAATAGAGTAAAGAAAAGTACAGTACTCTACTCTAATCTACTTTACTCTACTGTTATGTGCTGTACTCTACTCTACTGTACTCTACTGTACTGTACTTTACTCTACTGTTATGTGCTGTACTCTACTGTGCTGTACTCTTCTCTACTCTACTCTACTGTACTCTACTGTATTCTACTCTACTCTACTGTACTCTACTCCACTGTACTCTACTCTACTCTACCGTAATCTACTCCACTGTATTCTTATCTACTCTACTGAACTCTACTTTATTCTACTCTACTCTATTCTACTGTACGCTACTGTATCGTGGAATTGCCCAACACTTTATTTTGATGCTCATCTTGTCATCTATCACTTTGGGGACACATTTATCACTTGAATGCTGTTGTAAGCTGACCTAGAAAGGACAATTCTGACCACGTTGTCTCCCCTCTGAAAAGTATGTCCTTCTGCTTACCTTGGACTGTGGCTACAGCTGCTCTGTTCTCTCTCCTGTGACCCTCTGCCTGTCTGTCTGCAGCTGTCCCCCTTCTCACTGGGTCTCTCCCTTCCTCCATCCAGACCCACATGAGTCCCAGTGACCACTCTCTTGGACAGACATGAAAGGGCCGAGAGGTAGAGCTTCCCTGGGCATGGCTTAGCTGGCAGATCGCCTGAGCTCCAGCTCTGCTGTTGTTGTGGAATGTTGAGGGGTTCAGCTGGTAGAGTGCCCTCTCACCCACAGGGAAACAGGGGTCTAGGTTGGTGGGAGCAAAGGGGGCACAGTGAGCCAGAGGTCATCATTGGGCATCATCCCGGTAGGCCGGGACACTGGCGTGGCCATGGGACGGCAGAGTGTGTGTGTCTATCAAGGCTGGGTTGGAGGAAAAGAGAAAGACCATGTGTGACAGAATGCTTAAACGAACAGACAGCACGTGGACAATTCCACCTTAACATGTTTTACCTCATAGAATATGGAATGTATAGCTTGTATTACTACCAAATGGTTACAGTGGCTTGCGACAGTATTCAACCCCCTTGGCATTTTTCCTATTTTGTTGCCTTACAAACTGGAATTAAAATGGATTTTTAGGGGTGTTTGTATCATTTGATTTACACAACATGCCTACCACTTTGAAGATGCAAAATATGTTTTATTGTGAAACAAACAAGAAATAAGACAAAAAACAAGAAAAAATCTACCTGGCTGTCCCTCTAAACTTTCAGCTCATACAAGGAGAAGACTGATCAGAGATGCAGCCAAGAGGCCCATGATCACTCTGGATGAACTGCAGAGATCTACAGCTGAGGTGGGAGACTCTGTCCATAGGACAACAATCAGTCGTATACTGCACAAATCTGGCCTTTATGGAAGAGTGGCAAGAAGAAAGCCATTTCTTAAAGATATCCATCAAAAGTGTTGTTTAAAGTTTGCCACAAGCCACCTGGGAGACACACCAAACATGTGGAAGAAGGTGCTCTGGTCAGATGAAACCAAAATTGAACTTTTTGGCAACAATGCAAAACGTTATGTTTGGCGTAAAAGCAACACAGCTCATCACCCTGAACACAGCATCCCCACTGTCAAACATGGTGGTGGCAGCATCATGGTTTGGGCCTGCTTTTCTTCAGCAGGGACAGGGAAGATTGTTAAAATTGATGGGAAGATGGTTGGAGCCAAATACAGGACCATTCTGGAAGAAAACCTGATGGAGTCTGCAAAAGACCTGAGACTGGGACGGAGATTTGTCTTCCAGCAAGACAATGATCCAAAACATAAAGCAAAATCTACAATGGAATGGTTCAAAAATAAACATATCCAGGTGTTAGAATGGCCAAGTCAAAGTCCAGACCTGAATCCAATCGAGAATCTGTGGAAAGAACTGAAAACTGCTGTTCACAAATGCTCTCCATCCAACCTCACTGAGCTCGAGCTGTTTTGCAAGGAGGAATGGGAAAAAATTTCAGTCTCTCGATGTGCAAAACTGATAGAAACATACCCCAAGCGACTTACAGCTGTAATCGCAGCAAAAGGTGGCGCTACAAAGTATTAATTTAAGGGGGCTGAATAATTTTGCACGCCCAATTTTTCAGTTTTTGATTTGTTAAAAAAGTTTGAAATATCCAATAAATGTCGTTCCACTTCATGATTGTGTCCCACTTGTTGTTGATTCTTCACAAAAAAATACAGTTTTATATCTGAATGTTTGAAGCATGAAAGGTCGCAAAGTTCAAGGGGGCTGAATACTTTCGCAAGGCACTGTATATATGGGTAAAGCAGGGATTTGGTTCTGTCCATTTCTGCCAATTCAAGTACACAAGAACTACTAAACGGAGAGGACATAATGTGTGCTTACTGACTGTATCAAATCTAGTTTCCTCAATATTACAAAAGCTGTGCTACAGGGGTCGATTTTGGGTCTCGTTCTCTTCACTATTTACAGTTGGAGTTGGAAGTTTACATGCACTTAGGATGGAGTCATTAAAACTTGTTTTTCAACCACTCCACAAATTTCTTGTTAATTAACAAACTATAGTTTTGGCAAGTCGGTTAGGACATCTGTGTGCATGACACAAGTCATTTTTCCAACAATTGTTTACAGACAGATTATTTCACTTATAATTCACTGTATCATAATTCACTGTATCACAATTCCAGTGGGTCAGGAGTTTACATATAATATGTTGACTGTTCCTTTAAACAACTTGGAAAATTCCAGAAAATGATGTCATGGCTTTAGAAGCTTCTGATAGGCTAATTTACATTATTTGAGTCAATTGTAGGTGTACCTGTGGATGTATTTCAAGGCCTACCTTCAAACCCAGTGCCTCTTTGCTTGACATCATAAAGAAATCAGCCAAGACCTCAAAAAACAATTGTAGACCTCCACAAGTCTGGTTCATCCTTGGGAGCAATTTTCAAATGCCTGAAGGTGCCACGTTCATATGTACAAATAATAATATGCAAGTATAAACACCATGGGAACACGCAGCCATCATACAACTCAGGCAGAAGAACACTCAAGCGTTCTGTCTGCTAGAGATGATCGTACTTTGTGGCGAAAAGTTCAAATCAATCCCAGAACAACAGCAAAGGTCCTCGTGAAGATGCTGGAGGACACAGGTTCAAAAGTATTTATATTCACAGTAAGACGAGTCCTATATCGGCATAACTGGAAAGGCCGCTCAGCAAGGAAGAAGCCACTGCTCCAAAACCGTCATAAAAAAGCCAGACTACGGTTTGGAACTGCACATGGGGACAAAGATCATACTTTTTGGAGAAATATCCTCCTGTCTGTGGGGGTGCTTTACTGCAGAAGGGACTGGTGCATTTCACAAAATAGATGGCTTCATGAGGGAGGAAATTCACGCGGATATATTGAAGCAACATCTCAAAACATCAGTCAGGAAGTTAAAGCTTGGTCACAAATGGACAATGACCCCAAGCATATTTCCAAAGTTGTGGCACATTGTTCACATTCTTAACATAAAGTGGTGATCCTAACCAACCTAAGTCAGGGACTTTTTACTAGGATTAAATATCAGTAATTGTGAAAAACTGAGTTTAAATGTATTTGGCTAAGGTCTATGTGAACTTCCGACATCAAATATAAATAATATTGGTCTATCTGTTAAAACCTGCAACATTCATCTCTAAGCGGGTGATACGGCTATTTACTCATGTGCCCCCTCAGTACAGGAGCCCATTCATGACCTTCAGCATGGTTTTGACTCAATTCAAAAATCACTTGCTGATCTCAGTGCTAAATGCTAATAAAGCCAAGTTTATGTTGTTCTCTAGGTCTTATAATATTGACCCTGACAACCTACATATTTGCACATTGAAGGGAGCCCAAATTGAGCACGTTCTCCATTATAAGTACTTATTTGGATTGACAATAAGCTGTCTTTGAAAACACACATTGACAAAGTGACAAAAAAGTTGAGTGTCCTGCCTCACTTCTGGAAAGTAGAAGAAAGATTGCCCCATCAACGCTTCTCCCAGTACTTGATTATGGTGGTATAGTCTACATCCATGCGGCTGCCTCTGCTTTAAAACCTTTAAATTCATCCTTCAGCACTGTGTTTTATCACTGGGGACAATATTCATACACATCACTGCATTTTGTATACTTCTGTTGGCTGGGAGTCCCTGACTACCAGAAGGGCCCAGCATTGGCTACTTTTTGTAGCTCACCTATTAACGGGAGATTCAGTCATTTTCAGACCAGCTCTCTGGACTGGCTGCTTCTGGAGGTCCTGCAGGTCTCCACTGACCTGGAGAGAAATGCGTTTAAGTTTCATGCCCCCCCAGCTCATGGAATAGCCTTCAGGCCACCTTGAATTGAAACTTTCTTCTCTTCATGAGAAGGTTTAGAGTTTAAGGGAAGTGATATATGAGAGTTGTATCTGTTTTGATACATCTTGTTGTATTTACTGTTTTGACATGATTTAT